>NC_011909.2:631076-635598 GCF_000006355.2 Plasmodium knowlesi strain H | reverse complement strand
GGAAGGAAAGGGAAACAACAACATACATACATACACAACACAATTTCATCTTTTTCTTTCCATCTTCCTTCTTTCCATCTTCTTTCCATCTCACATCTTCTTCCCATCTTCTTTCCAACTTCTTCCTTCCATCTCACATGATCTTCCATCATTCTTTCCATCTTCCTTCCATCTTTCATCTCTTTTTTTTTTTTTTTTTTTTACAGCTGAAGCATGTATCAAGAAAACATTGGAACAGAACAGCGGAGCTGACAACATGTGTCAACGCCTAGAATGTATGAAGCACCTATGGACACAGACGAATTCAGCAGGAGCAGGAGCAACGCCAGGGAACGTAAGGAAACAAC
The DNA here is from genome assembly GCF_000006355.2 of Plasmodium knowlesi strain H. Classification (NCBI taxonomy): domain Eukaryota; phylum Apicomplexa; class Aconoidasida; order Haemosporida; family Plasmodiidae; genus Plasmodium; species Plasmodium knowlesi. Next base: position 635,251 of record NC_011909.2, on the reverse strand, counting down.
TATATATATGTACATACACATATATACATATGCGCATGCACATGTCGATGTATATGCGTATACACATATACATATGTATACATACATATATATACTTACATATACAAATATGTACATACGCATGTACGTACTTATACACATATACATATGTACACATAGAAATACATGTATGTATATACATATATATACATATATATATATACATACATATGAAGACGCATATGTGCATATACATATATATACATGTATGTATATATATATATACATATATACATATACTGCATATATATACATAGATGTATGTATATATATATACATATATATATACATATACATGGATGTGCAGATGTACAGATATATACGTATGTACGTATGTACATATGTATATGTACTTGTATACATATACGTATATATATACGTATATATACATATATATATATTTACATATACATATATGTATACATATGTATATATACATATACATAGATGTACAGATGCATATACACATATATACATATGTACGTACGTACATATGTATGTAGACATATATGTATACACACATGCACATACATATACATATATGTATGTACGTATGTACATATGTACATATGTATGTAGACATATATGTATACACATATGTGCATACATATGCAAACGCATATGTGTATATACATATACATGTATACACAAATGTACAGATATACATATATATACATGTATGTACATATATACATATACATACGTATAGAGATGTAGACATATACATAGATGTATGTACATGTACTTACATGTACACGAATATACATGTATATACATGCATATACATATATGTATGTATACGTATGTACATATATATACGTATGTATATATGCATATGCATTTATGCATATGCATATATATATATATATATATATATATATATATTACTTTACTTACAGAACAACTTTTGGGCAGAGAATGATGGAGCAGTGAAGAACTTATGGGATGAATTGGCAAAAGCAATGAAGGATAATACAACAGAGAAAGAAGAATGTAATAAAGTGGGAAATAAAGGAACTGAAGCATCTCCATCTGAGAAGGCGGCATGCAATTATTTGCATGCCGGCTTAGAACATCTGTATAAGACGCCGGCGTCGTCGTCGACGACGGCGACGCCGTCTGTTTTAAACAACCCATCGTTTAGACAAACGATGGGTTGTTTTTTACTTCACGCTTATGCAAAACACATGAAAGAAAAAGCAACTTGTCTTATTGATGCTGGTATAAGTAAGGCTTTCGAACTGGGAGAGAACCTCAGTAAGCAGGGTACTTGCACTGTTGGTTCCAGTGGCAAGGGACAATGTGTCCCTTGCCAATGGAATAACGATTGGGGAAGTTGCGAAATTAAAATGAATGGAAGCTCTGTCTCAAATGAAAAGGTTCAGGAAAAATTGAAAGAAATTGTCAAAGCCGAAGACAACAACATAGTAGCCATGGCAAAGCAAGTAAATAATGTAACAGAACTCTGTGACCAAGTCAAATGTGTAGCTAATAAGTGGCTTAAGGTGAAAGGCGGTGGCAAAACCGACAACTGGGTAAGTAGTGGCAATGGCATATATATACACTTACATATATATACATATACATATATATACATATACATATATATATCTACAGTTACATATATATATATATACTGACATATATATACATATATACACATACACATATACATATATGTGCGTATATGTATATACGTATACATATACACTTACATATGTACATGTACATGTATATATACGTATGTATGTATGTACATATATATACTTACATATATATGTATATGTACGTATGTATGTATGTGTGTATGTATACATATGTATGTATATACATATGTATATATGCATATGCATTTATGCATATGCATATATATATATATACTTACAGGAACAAGTGTGGAGTGAAGTCAAAAAGGAAATCCCGAAACTTGGCGGTGCCATCAGCACCCCCATATCTAAAGATAGGAGGACAGAACTCGAGAATTACTGCACTGGCATTCAAACGGTTAATGGAAAGCCTGCTGATAAGGAGGCTTGCCTCCTTATAGCAGCAGGATTAAAAAACCTCTACGACATCAAGGACGGAGACGACGTTGAAAAATCATTCAAAAGAACGATGCGTTGTGTTTTATTAAATGCCATTGCAGATAAACTACAAGACAACAAATTTCCATGTAAGGATGAACATGTACATGTATATATACGTATGTATGTATGTACATATATATACTTACATATATATGTATATGTACGTATGTATGTATGTGTGTATGTATACATATGTATGTATATACATATGTATATATGCATATGCATTTATGCATATGCATATATATATATATACTTACAGGAACAAGTGTGGAGTGAAGTCAAAAAGGAAATCCCGAAACTTGGCGGTGCCATCAGCACCCCCATATCTAAAGATAGGAGGACAGAACTCGAGAATTACTGCACTGGCATTCAAACGGTTAATGGAAAGCCTGCTGATAAGGAGGCTTGCCTCCTTATAGCAGCAGGATTAAAAAACCTCTACGACATCAAGGACGGAGACGACGTTGAAAAATCATTCAAAAGAACGATGCGTTGTGTTTTATTAAATGCCATTGCAGATAAACTACAAGACAACAAATTTCCATGTAAGGATGAAAAGAAAGTGGCTGAAGCAATAACTAAGGCATTTAAGCAAAGTGCTACTATTATGGGTCAAGGTGAAGGTTGCAATAAGAATGATAAATGTTTTGAGTGTAAGAGAGTACCCTTAAGTAGCCTCACTGATTGTAATCTAGGCTCCCCGAGCAATTCTCAGAATCTGAAGTCGAAGATAGAAGATGATTTGCTTAAGGAAGGCGAAAACATAGAAATGACGAAAATTAAGGAGAAAGCTATAAAGGACATATGTAAGTAAACCCCACCCTACCAAAACACTAACCCACCACTTCCGAATGTTGCTTGTGTAGGTGGTACCACAATACTGGTACCATAAAAATGTTGGTACCACAACCACTACCAAATGTTGGTACCACCAACACTACAAAATGTTGGTACGAATGATACCAACACAAAATGTCGGTTGTGTTGGTACCAACATACTAACATAACCAACATACTAACATAACCAACATACTAACACAACCAACACATACTAACATAACCAACATACTAACACAACTAACATACTAACATAACGAACGTACTAAAACAAACCAACATACTAACATAACCAACATACAACCAACATACTAACACAACTAACATACTAACATAACGAACGTACTAACACAAACGAACATACTAACATAACCAACATACTAACATAACCAACATACTAACATAACCAACATACTAACACAACCAACACAACCAACACAACCAGCATGCTAACATAACCAACATACAACAACACAACCAACATACTAACACAACCAACATTACTAACACAACACAACATACTAACACAAAACCAACATACTGACATAACCAACATACTAACATAACCAACCTACTAACATAACCAACATACTAACATAACCAACATACTGACACAACCGAACATACTAACACAACCAACATACTAACATAGCCAACATACAACCAACACAACCAAACATACTAACATAACCAACACATACTAACATAACCAACATACTACCACGAACCAACATAGTAACACAACCAACCTACTAACATAACGAACGTACTAACATAACCAACATACTAACATAACCAACACAACCAACATAACCAACACAACCAACACAACCAACACAACCACAACATACTAACACAACCACAACATACTACCACGAACCAACCTACTAACATAACGAACGTACTAACATAACCAACATACTAACATAACCAACACAACCAACATAACCAACACAACCAACACAACCAACACATACTAACACAACCGACATACTAACATAACCAACATACTAACATAACCAATATACTAACACAACCGACATACAACCAACATAACCAACATACTAACACAACCAAACATACTAACATAAGCAACATACTAACATAACCAACATTACTAACACAACCAACAGACTAACACAAAACCAAAATACTAACACAACCAACATACTAACACAACACAACATACTAACATAACCAACATACTAA